>NC_133335.1:66429004-66449168 GCF_042186555.1 Aquarana catesbeiana
TGCGACATGTAAACAGACATTTTGCCTCATCCTGCGCCGGCTAATGAAGAGGCCTGAAGGCGGGCACCTGGGGAGAAAATTCCAGCGACGGACCCCTTGCAGACTTTGGACTGTTAAAGAAGAGGTAAGTATAATGCCTTTTAGTTCTGCTTTAAGGCACATGGGTGCCTGGGGCCATATGATGTAAGGTGAATTTCCCCACCCGGGCATACAGCTGCCCAAAAAAATCAATGGCTGTACTGTGCTGTATGCTTGTATATGCTAGTACTTGTGTGTAGACCATCTGCATCCAAGGTCGTTTTGTCCGTGTGTGTACAGTCATTGACTTCTATCGGTGGCTGTATACCGCATCTGTGGCTCCTGGGCAGGGGAGTACACCTGAATTTTATTTCGTATGACCTCAAATGCCCGTGTGCATGAGGCCTAATATGCAAGAAAAATACAGTTGCAGCAGGTGTTACCTGTAGCAGCTGTACTCCCCTCCCCCTGCTACGTGCAATGGTTCCTCCTGCTGGCTCATGTGTTCTGTAGTGATGTACAAGCCGATGGAAGAAACCACTGCAAGCAGCAGGAGGAGCAGATATTCACACATCCTGAAGTGTTTACATTGGGAGCATTTCAGTGGCGTTTAAAAACATCGGCTGCCTCTTATTTTACGTTGTGTGGTTTGTTTTGTTACTCCTAATGGTCCCCTTTTGCGTTCATCTTCTTGGATCTGATATTTAGAGCTGTATTAAAGCAGAGCTATAGTTGTGTCAAAAAAGCCTTGATTTAAATTTGGTGTATAATCTTATGTTTTCAAACCACAGCTCAGTCTGTTTTTATATTGGCCTCCGTTAATTCCCTGGGGGAGAAAAAAGGGCAGCGGTGCATTGCACAGTGCTGTCAGTCTAATAAAGGGAGCTTGCTGAGAGGAGGATTGAAGGATAACCTCACCAGTGAACTGCTCCTCTATTATCCATTATTATAGGCCAGGGACCTGGCTTTGCTGTCTGGCAGGGCTAGGTAAAACTTGAGACAAGTGAAACAGTATTGCAGATTATTTTGACAGTAGATACAAATGTGAATTTAGCTGTTTTGCTCATAGTTCTGTAAAAATGTACTGGGTAAGTACCGTTTTTTAAATCTGTCGCTTCCCTTATTTTCTGCCACCAGTATAAAACTAGCAATAATGCCCATAGGAATCCGATGTTGGGTTTCCATTTTCTAACCCCAGACACATGATGGGATTTGGCTGCCGTGGGCTGTACAACTATTTTTAAGTGGACGCCGTTGTGTTTGTAACTTTTATATATTTTTTTTTGTTACATCTTCTCCGCTGATGTTACTGTTGTATTTTTATCTGTGAGAAAAGGAAAATTTTGCACATGAAGTTCTGATGATCTGTCACTTTTTGCTTATGTGCTCATCCAGATTTGATTTGAGCAAATGAGTGCTCTGAACCACCCCCCCCATACCCCACAATACAGGTTTTTTGCTTTTAAAAAAAAAAAGTGTGTATTCAGACCCCCTTAAATGTTTCACTCTTTGTTATATTGCAGCCATTTGCTAAAATCATTTTAAGTGCATATTTTTCCCTCATTAATGTACACACAGCACCCCATATTGACAGAAAAACACAGAATTGTTGACATTTTTGCAGATTTATTAAAAAAGAAAAACTGAAATATCACATGGTCCTAAGTATTCAGACCCTTTGCTCAGTATTTAGTAGAAGCACCCTTTTGATCTAATACAGCCATGAGTCTTTTTGGGAAAGATGCATCAAGTTTTTCACACCTGGATTTGGGGATCCTCTGCCATTCCTCCTTGCAGGTCCTCTCCAGTTCTGTTAGGTTGGATGGACGTTGGTGGACAGCCATTTTTAGGTCTCTCCAGAGATGCTCAATTGGGTTTAAGTTAGGGCTCTGGCTGGGCCATTCAAGAACAGTCACGGAGTTGTTGTGAAGCCACTCCTTCATTATTTTAGCTGTGTGCTTAGGGTCATGGTCTTGTTGGAAGGTAAACCTTCGGCCCAGTCTGAGGTCCTGAGCACTCTGGAGATAGTTTTCGTCCAGGTATCCCTGTACTTGGCCGCATTCATCTTTCCCTCGATTGCAACCAGTCGTCCTGTCCCTGCAGCTGAAAAACACCCCCACAGCATGATGCTGCCACCACCAGGCTTCAATGTTGGGACTGTATTGGACAGGTGATGAGCAGTGCCTGGTTTTCTCCTCACATACTGCTTAGAATTAAGGCCAAAAAGTTCTATCTTGGTCTCATCAGACCAGAGAATCTTATTTCTCACCATCTTGGAGTCCTTCAGGTGTTTTTTACCGAACTCCATGCAGGCTTTTATGTGTCTTGCACTGAGGAGAGGCTTCTGTTGGGCCACTCTGCCATAAAGCCCCGACTAATGGAGGGCTGCAGTGATGGTTGACTTTCTACAACTTTCTCCCATCTCCCGACTGCATCTCTGGAGCTCAGCCACAGTGATCTTTGGGTTTTTCTTTACCTCTCTCACCAAGGCTCTTCTCCCCTGATAGCTCAGTTTGGCCGGACGACCAGCTCTAGGAAGGGTTCCGGTCGTCCCAAACGTCTTCCATTTAAGGATTATGGAGGCCACTGTGCTCTAGGAACCTTAAGTGCAGCAGAAATTTTTTTTGTAACCTTGGCCAGATCTGTGCCTTGCCACAATTCTGTCTCTAAGCTCTTCAGGCAGTTCCTTTCACCTCATGATTCTCATTTGCTCTGACATGCACTGTGAGCTGTCTTATATAGACAGGTGTGTGGATTTCCTAATCAAGTCCAATCAGTATAATCAAACACAGCTGGACTCAAATGAAGGCGTATAACCATCTCAAGGATGATCAGAAGAAATGGACAGCACCTGAGTTAATTATATGAGTGTCACAGCAAAGGGTCTGAATACTTAGGACCATGTGATATTTCAGTTTTTCTTTTTTTATCTTTAATCTGCAAAAAATGTCAACAATTCTGTGTTTTTCTGTCAATATGGGGTGCTGTGTGTACATTAATTAGGAAAAAAATGAACTTAAATGATTTTAGCAAATGGCTGCAATATAAAAGAGTGAAAAATGTAAGGGGGTCTGAATACTTTCCGTTCCCACTGTAGGTTTGGGAGTTGGTGTCACAGCCTCCATTGCTAGATGGGATCTTCAGCTTCCATCCCCACTGTGTGTACGAAATGTACCAAGAGATCCATACAGCTGCTGCGTCTGTTTTTTGTTATTTTTTATTTAACCACTTGCCAACCAGGCAAAATCTGAATATATATATATATATATATATATATTCTCTATATTTATATATCTCAGCTAGTTCCTTCAATTGTCAGATGGGGGTTCAGATCAGTTGACATCTTCGTCAAATCAGAATAATCATATTGGCACATGTCAAAGTTTGAAAGAAAGTGGCATTTACGGGCTCTTTACATTCTATTAGACAAATCACTAATATTTTTCTGATGACAGGTTCCCTTTGGCGGGTGTACAGAAATTCTTACTGCCTGTTGGAATAGTGCACAAGAACTGATAGACACATTCAAGTTGCAAAACACTACTAGCACCTTATTTAGAGTATATTCACTAATTGGTTGCTAGATGAGGGTGGGATATGGGTGAGGAGAAGGACAATGAGGGTGAGAGTACTGGCTAGGAAAAGAGCCATGAGGGTAGGGGAAGAGCACTGAGAGAGGCAGTACATGTGACTGGAAGGGTCTGGTGAGGGCGGGAGTTCCAATTGGAGGGAAGGGCCGGTGAGGGCGGGAGTTCTAGATGGAGAGAAGGGCCGGTGAGGGCGGGAGTTCCAGATGGAGGGAAGGGCCGGTGAGGGCGGGAGTTCCAGATGGAGGGAAGGGCCGGTGAGAGCGGGAGTTCCAGATGGAGGGAAGGGCCGGTGAGGGCGGGAGTTCCAGATGGAGGGAAGGGCCGGTGAGGGCGGGAGTTCCAGATGGAGGGAAGGGCCGGTGAGGGCGGGAGTTCCAGATGGAGGGAAAAGACTGTAAAGGTGATTTTTTTTCCTAATCGGCCTACGTCCAATGCCAATCACTCGCAGGTGGTCATGATTAGCTGCGGGAGCCAGAAGCTTCCCATTGCTTTCAGTAGGGTTGCCTCCCGCACCCTAAGAACTAAGGTTCTCGCATGTGATCGGTGTCAGGCTCATTTTCAGGTGTGAATATAACCTAAAGAAATTGAGTTGGGGAAAAGGCCTAAATGATTAAATCTCAATTGGAGAAAAAAATAAATTTAAACTGTTTTACCTACCAAAGGACTTCTGTTCTGCCAGCTGGTAAATCAAGCACCCCTTCCAGACTATACAGCCAGTTTTTTTTGTACAGGATAAAATAGAAGGCACCTCTAAGTGCAGGAGCATTAAGACTTTTAATTTGCCAAAGGATTAAAAAACACTCATTAGAGATAGAAGTTAAAAACGCAACGTATGTGAGTCCAACAGGGTGGGGGGGGATTCTTGGATGATCAGGTCCGCAGTAGGTGTTGTTGATCCCGACTGTCCAACAGAGGGAAACGCTGGACTCGTAGATGACTTTACTGGAAATGTGCCTGAAACCAGCGTGAACCGCACGGGCCGGAAGTGACGTCTATTAGGCAGGACGCGTTTCAGAGCATCTGATAGACTCCTTCATGCTGATCAGATACTCTGAGGTGCATCCCGCCTAATAGATGTCACTTACGGTGGTTCATGCTGGCTTCGGGCACATTTCCAGTGACGTCATCTATGAGTCCAGTGTCCCATGCTGGTATACTCCAACACAGCCATCTCTCCTGGTTTCCCTCTGCTGGACAGTCGGGATCAAAAACACCTACTGTGGACTTGATCATCCAAGGACTACCCCCCCAGGCTGAACTCTTTTCACACACGATGAGTTTTTAACTTCTCTCTCTAGTAAGTGTTTTTAATCCTTTGGCGAATTAAAAGTCTTAATGCTGCTGCACTTAGAAGCGCCTTCTATTTTATCCTGTTTCCTTTTTTCCTTTCCTGCTTTACTCTTGAAGTGCTGCCTCGGTGCCCTACACAGACGTCCATCAGCCAGAACTATATTCCCCTTTTGAGGATCTTTTCTCTGGTCCGGTACGGCTATCCAGAAGCGCCCTTCTTTCCCTTATGCAGGTCTTTTGTACAAACGACACTGATCTAGGACCTGCCCAAGCCTAAGATTGGAGGACAAAGTAGCTGCAGCACATTAACCACTTCCCGCCCGCCCACCGTCATATGACTCCCTGGGCTTTGAGCGGGTATATCTGAATGATGCCTGTAGTTACAAACATCATTCAGATATTGTCGGTTTCAGCCGGCGAATCTCTACCCCATAGGTTCTTACAGGAGGCAAGAGAGGACGTTGTCAACCCCCCTCCCGCCGCCCTCCGGTGCTTGTTCCGACTCACCGTTACGATCGGTGAGGCGGAGAGCAGATCCGCCGGCGCCGGATGTAGATCATAGAGATTTCCGGCGGACCAGATGGTCGCCGGAGTCTCTATGATCATCGGAGGCCGGGCGCCATGTTATGATGTCACGCCCAGCCTCTCCATTCAAAAAAAACGGCGCCGATTCGGCTGGGAAGCGGTGATCATTTTTTATTTTTAATTTCAGGGTTCCCAGCCTAGTGGTGAGATGTGGGGTCTTATTGACCCCATATCTCACTATTAAGAGGACCTGTCATGTCATATTCCTATTACAAGTGATGTTTACATTCCTTGTAATAGGAATAAAAGTGATCATTATTTTTTTTTTTTTTTTTTTCAAAAAAGTGTCAAAATAAAAAAAGAAAATTAACAATAAAAAAAAAAAAAAAAAAATTTTTTAAAGCATCGCTGTCCCCGTGTGCTCGTACGCAGAAGCTTACGCATACGTAAGTCCCGCCCACATATGAAAACGGTGTTCAAACCACACATGTGAGGTATCGCCGCGAACGTTGGAGCGTGAGCAATCATTTTGTCCCTAGACCTCCTCTGTAACTCAAAACGTGTAACCAGTAAAAAAAATTTCAAGCATCGCCTATGGGGATTTTTAAGTACCGAACATTGGCGCCATTCCACGAACGTGTGCAATTTTGAAGCGTGACATGTTGGGTATCTATTACTCGGCGTAACTTCATCTTTCACAATATGGAAAAACATTGGGCTAATTTAACTGTTTTTTGTTTTTTTTTTTTGTTTTTTTTTTAAAAACACAACTGTTTTTTTTTCCCAAATAAAATTCCTGCGCAAATACTGTGTGAGATAAAAAGTTGCAACAACCGCCATTGTATTCTCTAGGGTCTTTGCTAAAAAACATATAATGTTATAAAAATAATGTACATGTAGAAGAGAAATAGTCAGAATTGGCCTGGTAGGGAAGTGGTTAAAAAGGTAATCACTCTGCTCTCTCCTTCTGTTAAAAAGCTTTCAGTGTTAAGTGGGCATCATTTTAATGCAGTGAAGAGCCCTACTGGCTTACAGATTCTGGTATTGTTTCCTCCTCTTATTATTAATAATATTTTTTTTCTTTTTTTTTTAAAGTCTGCTTGGAGGGCAGCATAAGTGAATGTGATTTTACTTTTTCCTAAATATTAGCTTGTGCTTAGGGTCCCAAATTGTCAGGCCCATGATGTGTGACTCAATGTGACAAAACTGATAATGTGACAACCTAGTAGCATGCATATTCAGCAGAAAGTGTATTCAACAGCTGCCCTTTCAGACATGCTAATCCATGAGGCCCACGAGGAGGTGGTGTACCTGTACGCAGGTGCAGCTCCTTGCTGTTTACACTGTACTATTCCATTGATCAGTTTATGAACAAGGGGAGTTCATTTCATAACAGAGGAATCTTTGCTCTTTGCACAAAGTCCAGAGAGGAGGGTGGAGCTTTTGCTGCCTGGAACTGACACATAAAGATGGGCCAGAGCTGCGGAGGGAGATGTCGGAGTCCTGCCATTGCCATGGTTACTGTCACTCTTTATTTGGTTAGTACTTTGCAGGTGGTGTTTTTGAATATTGGTCATCTGTTGTCTGTATAACAATATTTCCTTTTGCGTTTTGGGTGTAGTGCTGCAATGTAATCAGATCTAACAGTGGAGTTGAATAGACTGGAGATGAGTCAATCTGTTGCTTCTTGTGGTTTATATGTGTATCGAGCATTACGAGATGGGACTGCAAGTAAAAATGGGGCACCTCAAAATTATACATTTTACAGTGTAGTTGGCGAACTGAGACCCTGATCATGAACGGTGGATGGATGTTGAACAATCAAACCATGGGAGGAGATTTGTAAAGTATTTACCATATAACTGTTGCACAACCACCTGTATTACCCAAGCATGTAGACTAGCCTTCCCCAACCTTTTTGACATGGAGCAACCCTTGAATTAACTTTCAAGTCTCTTCAGGTCCATTCACTATACATTAGCTTGGTGGTTGGTGGGAAGGGAGATTATTTAATGGTCGGTGGGAAGGGAGCTTCTTTCATTGGTGGTGGGTGATAAGGGAGCTTCTTTCGTTGGTGGTGGGTGGGAAGGGAGCTTCTTTCATTGGTGGTGGGTGGGAAGGGAGCTTCTTTCATTGGTGGTGGGTGGGAAGGGAGCTTCTTTCATTGGTGGTGGGTGGGAAGGGAGCTTCTCTTGTTGGTGGTGGGTGAGAAGGGAGCTTCTTTTGTTGCTCGGTGGGAAGGGAGCTTCTTAAAACCCCATTCCAAAAAAAGTTGGGGTGCTTTGTAAAATCTACATAAAAATCAAATGCAATGATTTACAAAACTCATAAATATTTTATTCACAATAAAAAATAGAAAACATATCAAATATTTAAACTGAAACCATTATAGGAAAAAAAATTAAGGCAATTTTGAACTTGATGGCAGCAACACCTCTCAAAAAATGGTTGGGACAGGGCAACAAAAAGCTGGAAAAGTAAGCAGTACTAACAAGGAAGAGCTGAAAAAAATCATTTTGCAACTATTTTAGGTTAATTGACAACAGATCAGTAGCGTATTTTCTGGTGCATAGAACAACCTTTTATATCTGAAAAATATCCCCCAAAAATGGGGGCTCGTCTTATATGCTGGTATAAATGTCTGCCCGCTGGATTGCAGCATTGCTGTATGTAGCTTCGGTTACATACAGTATAGTCAGACAAATAATAATTTGACTTTTTGGCAACTATATGTGCCGCATCCTTCGAACTAAAGAAGAGAGGGACCTTCTGGCTTTTTATCAGCGCTCCGTTCATAAGTCTGCATCTCTGATGATAAAGGGTGCAATAATGTGTATGGAATGGGCAGCTTGCACATCTGGAAAGGCACCATCAATGCTGAAAGATATATCCAGGTTTTAGAGCAGCATATGCTCCCATCCAGACGACATCATTTTCAGGGATGGCCTTGTATATTTCAGCAGAACAATGCTAAACTGCATACTGTATCTATGACAGCAGCATGGCTTCGTGGAAGTCCTGGTGCTTAAAGCGGGGGTCCACCTATCTATCGTTTATTTTTTTTTTTTTAGTTCATTCACAAACTTTTCTTCTCAGCATTACATACTCACATATTGTGTGTAATATGTCCGCCTGTGTCAGATTTCGTCGGAAAGAATAACCTTATATTATTCACTGCAGGCGGTTTCCATCTTCATTGTGGGCATTTGAAGCCCACAAGCATTTATTTCCTGGATGTGGTGAATGCTGTGCTCCCAGCATTCACCGCTCATTCCCGCACATGCTCAGTGGCATCCTGGGAAGCCTGAGACTAGCTCCCAGGAGTCTGGGAGAGGCTAGAAACACGCCTACTCCCACGGGAGGAGAACCAGGAAGTGCAAAGAAGAATAGAAAAATAAAAGGTAATTACGGTGATTTAAATTTTTTTTAAACGGCATGTCAGCATCTAGGCAAGGAAGAGAATACATACAGATATTGTTCAAAATTTGGGTGGAACTCCACTTCAACTGGCCTGCCTGTAGTCCAGACATTTCACCAACTGAAAATATTTTGAGCATCTCAAAATGAAAATACGACGAAGACAACCCAGGACTGTTGAGCAGTGTTAATTTTGAGGTCAAATTTTGATTTAGTTTTAGTCAGTCTTTTGGCCAAAATGCCATTTAAGGTTTAGTCGTATTTTAGTTGACTAAAATAATAATTTAGTTGACTAAAATTGATTTAATCGACAAAATGAACACTGCTGTTGAGCAGTTAGAATCCTGTATCAGGCAGAAATGGGAAAACATTCCTCTCCAGAAACTGGTCTCAGTTCCCAGACAATCTGAGTGTTGTTAAAAGAAGATGGGATGCTAGACTGTGGTAAACATGACCGTGTCCCAACTTTTTTGAGATGTGTTGCTGCCATTCAGTTCAGAATTGCCTTATTTTTTCTTTAAAATAGTATATTTTCTCAGCTTTAAAAAAAAAAAAAAAATGCTTTCTATTGTGAATAAAATATGGGTTTATGAGATTTGCAAATCTTTGCATTGTGCTTTTATCAAGATTTTTCTGTAATTGGAGTCTTACATTGGTGGTCAGTGATAAGGGAGCTTCTTACATTAGTGATCAGTGAGAAGAATGCGCTCTCTACAGCTTAAAAAGATCAGGTCAGTGACTGCATATCAGAGAGAGAAATTGCTCATGAGACCCCCTAGCAGTAAGACCCCACCTCTTGTGAGACCCTAGGGCTCCATGGAACCCTGGCTGAGAGACTTGTATGGACTAAAATGGTAGGGCTAGTGACACCCTTGGCATGTGTCTTTAAATGGTAGCAAGTGACTTAAAACATTCATCCCTGGCCAATTTGTCTATTAATTTCTTGGCCATAAAATGTCTACTAGATCCCAGCACACATAACAACATCTTTGGATGATCTGATTTGTCAGGTCAGCGTTCATCCTTTTAAGGGTAAAGCAGAACTTTATCCATTACAATGTGATAAAAAAAATGTTCTTTAGCAAGAAACATACATTCCACATTAATAATCTGCTACAAAAATTGTTTGTAAATTGCCTTCAGCATTGCTCCTGTTTTTCTTCTTGCCGGAAGCTGCCAGAGCCCCTGAGCAGCAGTAAATCATTAGGCTGTTAGCAGATCGACCTCTAGTGATCAGCACAATGCCAAAAAAAGTCAAGAATGAAGAGCAGGATGAGGCAATTCATTACTGGATTTTAACCACTTGCCGACCTCAATACGTATATATACGTTGCGGTTTGCAAGTGGTTTACCGGGATTATGGCTGAAGATATCAGCCATAACTCTGGTATTGCTTTTTTCAGCTGGCGGCTGGCTTTCTCTTGAAAGCGTTCCAAGCGGCTCATGAGCCACTGGAACGTTTTCAGAAGTAGCGGGAGGGAATGCCCCCTCTCGCTGGTGTTTCTCGGGCTTACCGTTTCCGCTGGCTCGCCCGAGAAACGATCTGACAGTGCGGCCGCTGGTCACAAGGGCGATAAAAGACTAGATCATCTTTGCTCCAGTCCTCCAAAGCCATAGAGGTGATCAATGTATTGATGTCACTTCCAAAGGAGAGATTTGGGGTCTTTTTGACCCCAGATTTCTCCATAAAGAGGACCTGTCATCCTTATTTCTATTATAAGGGATGTTTACATTCCTTGTAATAGGAATAAAAGTGATAAAAAAAATACAATAAAAATTGTAAAGCACCCCCATCCCTCCATGCTTGCACGCAGAAGTCACGCACGCAAATGTAAACGGTGTTCGCACCAAACATGTGAGGCATCGCCTTGAACGTTAGAGTGGGAGCAATAATTCTAGCCCTAGACCTCCTCTGTAACTCTGTAACTCTGTAACTCGTTTAAAGCTCTGTCTATGGAGATTTTTAAGTACCACCATTCCACGAGCGTGCAAAATTTTAAAGCGTGACATGTTGAGTATCTATTTACTCAGCATAACATCATCTTTCATAGTATACAAAAAAATATTAAATACTGATTTAAACTTGAAAACAAAAGGTGCCAGAAAAGGCCTGGTCTTCAAGTGGTTAACCTTGTTTGGCTGTACTTCTCCTGTGGATTACAGGAGTGCAGTTTGTTCTGCACTCCTGTGATTTGTCGACAGAAGGCTGAGGCCCGCCATCGGCTGACGTTACAGAGATGGTCCAGGCTTGGGCAAGATCGCGACCATTTGGTTGGGATCTGCCCACATGCCTGGACCGGCACCCGGGTCAGCCTTTCAGCAAGCCGTTAAGAGGCTGAGCCGGTCACTCGGAGCCTTCCACCCCCTCTACAGCCCAGCGATTCAGTGAGTGAGGAGAGGGCAGAGCAGAGATCTGGTGACTGACAGCTCTCTGCTCAGGGAGCTCTGAGAACTGAGCAATCGGCGGTGTTTAATCACTCGGTTCTCAGGTTTTAGGGTTTTAGAGCCAGCAGGGGACATATGCAGCATGAATCTGAAAACTATCCTTCAGAATTGTCCGGGACTGTGACCATCCTGCTTTGAGATTAGTGGGAGTCAGTTGGAGCCATGCATCCAAAGTCTGTTCCCACCCCCAGATTTGTATCTTCATAACTGATTTATGAAGCACAGGAAACAAAACTCATTGGAGCAGAGCTATAAAGAAGTTCATCTTAACACTAAAATCTCTACATCCACAGACATCCATGATCTAACACTAACCTATCTAACCTTGTTAAGAGAAAAGCGTATACATACATTTTTTTTTTTTTTTTTTTTTTCCTTGTCAAAAGAAGTTTATTGAGTATACAATGTTATAAGGATACATAAAGTTAGTTTACAAGGATCTATAAAGTAAGCTCATTGTTTTACAGTAGGGTTTATATAGGTAAATATCATGAAATTTCAAATATTAAACATTGGGTTCACGTAAACCTAAATTAAAGATATATATCATTTCCTTAGTTACTTTTGTAGGTATTTAAATGATTTATACCTACTATACATATTGTTTCCAAGTAGAGTGTATATAGGTCAAATAAATTCTGATAATGAGCTTTAATCGTAAGGTGGAGAAAAGGAAAGAACATACATTTTTAAGCCGATTCCACCCAATCCCATGCCGAGCTGTCAACTGCGGCTTCGCTGTGAAGGCGGGTGCAGAGGACAGATCCGTCAAGGGAAGCCCCATAGTAAGTCTATGGGTGTCGTCACTTCCCATTCATTTCACAGTGCTTGTCGGCTGTGTCCTCTGCAGAGCTTCTGCCGCTGGAGACTGGACCGGATCGGTTTGTATACTGATTTCTTCTTTACAGGGTTAGATAGCTTATGCCGCGTACACACGAGCGGACTTTACGGCAGACTTTGCCCGGTGGACTGGATTTCGTCAGACAATTCGATCGTGTGTGGGCTCCAGCGGACTTTGTTTTCTCAAAAGTTGGACGGACTTAGATTTGAAACATGTTTTTAAATGAATCCATCGAAATCGAGTCCGGTCGAAAAGTCCGCTCGTCTGTATGCTAGTTCGACGGACAAAAAGCCACGCTAGGGCAGCTATTGGCTATGAACTTCCTTGTTTTAGTCCGGTCGTACGTCATCACGTACGAATTCGACAGACTTTGGTGGATTGTGTGTAGGCAAGTTCGTTCATTCAGAAAGTCCATCATAAAGTATGTCAAAGTCCGCCGAGCAAAGTCTGCCGTAAAGTCCGCTCGTGTGTACGCGGCATTAGTGTTAGATCGTGGGTGTCTGTAGATGTAGAGATTTTAATGTTGAGGTGGACTTATTTTAAATATTTTCATGCAAATTTAAATCTACTCCTAGATTCTTCAATTGGCTTCGGGACCAGGCGCCGGCATCTTAAATTCACAGCTGGTTTCCCACTGCGCTTGGTGAATGGCCCCAGTTTTCTGGGACACATCACAGGTCCCAAAAGGCTGCGGGGTAGGAGGTGCGGGCCCAACTTCCACTTGGATCACAACGGAAGTGGGAGCAGGTACCTGTCAAAATCCAGTACCTGCTCAACTAAATCCCCCCCCCCCCCCCCCATGGAGTCGAGATGCAAACAAGTGGAACGTCCCCTTTTTGAGTGAAGTTCTGCTTTAAACAGCTCTGGAGCGCCACTAAAATGAGTGGCGCTTTAGCGCTAACACAGCTGCAGCCCCAGTGTGAAAGGGGTCTAAAGAGTTATAAAAGTGAAATTATGAGCTTTGTGCACGGAATTTTACGTCATTTGTACACCCATGTGCATGAGCCCTTAATCTAATAATGTCGAGTACACCCTGGTAACTGATAACCCCTCAGAACACTGTGCTGTTGAAGACTGATTGGCTGTCATACTCCGCTCTGCACTTTCCATTCTATTATTTTCCAACTCTGGAGGGCTGTAAACCCTGAGCACTCATCATAACAAATTGCATACCTGTATATTACAGCATGTCCACTTCCACATGGGTTCTTCAGGTTTGTTTTCTAAAAATGACACGTGAAGTGGCTTTTCCTTGAATTCAAGATGCTTTCAATCCCTGGCAAGTAGTGCTTGTCAGAATTCTGATTGCCTTGTGAGTGACGCACAATATAGACCTGAAATTAAGGCATATTGTGATTCATCTTCAACTCTATTCAATTTTAATTTTGTCCAAAACAGACCTATATTTGGGCTTTCCTCTCTACTCCTTAAACCGCTGTTAAGCAATGATGACTTAAAATTAACCATTCTCTCATTCGGCTTACTGCAACACAATATTTTTTTCCTGAAGTATTTTGGGTATGTTTTACATGTGAATGTGATCAGTGTAATTGACATCTTCTAATTAATACGGTAAGGTTTTTTTTGCATCATTTATTTTAATAGCGGTAATTCAGGGGCATGTAGTATTCAAGAGTCAATCCAGTCTAGGAAGCGTAAGCCGGAGAACATTTTCCTTTTCTATTACCTGATTAATTATACTGTTGCTTTGGTCCCCAAGGCCTGATCCATAGAAGCCATAGGGCTTGATTTACTGAAGGCAAATAGACTGTGCAGTTGCACGTTCTGTAAAGCCCTCAGAGGTTTGTTGGAGAACCTTAGTGAACAAACGGCATCGTGAAGGCCAAGGAACACACCAGACAGGTCAGGTATAAAGTTGTGGAGACGTTTAAAGCAGGGTTAGGTTATGATAAAAAAAAAAAATATCCCAGGCTTTGAACATCTCACGGAGCACTGTTCAATCCATCATCCAAAAATGGAAAGAGTTATGCCCCATACACACAATCGGACTTTCCGACAACAAAACCGTGGATTTTTGTTTAGAAGGTTGTTGGCTCCAACTTGTCTTGCATACACATAGTCACACAACTGTTGGCCAACACCTACGAACATAGTGACGTACAAGACGTATGTGATCTCTTCATTACGAACGCTAGTTTTACAAGACTGAGCGCTTCCGGCTCGTACTTGATTCCGAGCATGTGTGGACTTTTGTTGTCGTGTGTACACAAGTCCGTTGCACAAAAGTCCAACAACAAATGTTCGATGGAGCGTACAAACGGTCGGACTTTCCGCTAACCGGCTCACATCTAACATTTGTTGTCGGAAAATCTTTTGTTGCAGAAGATCCCCTCTAGCCCCTCTTATGCTTACTTGAGCCCGATCTCGATCCAGCTCTGTGCATGAGCGTAGCGGCTGTCTTGAATATGTCTCTCCTCACTGGGGAGATTGCCCCCACAGAAAGCGGGGGGGGGGCCAGGAGCGCCAGCAGGGGACCCCAGAAGATGATCAGGGTTGCTCTAAGTATGACATGTTTGTTATTGTAATTCTTTTAAGAATTGGATGCTTTAATATCACTTTAATTCCTACTAATTGCAATGCATTTTGAGAATTTTCAGTCCGAGCAGATCCACAGACGCATACATAATTACAAGGTTTTAAACATTAACTGATATTAATAATGTTAGCGTTAGGTTGGTTTTGCACATATTGAGACAAAAACATTTAAAAAGCATGTCCACTTTCCCTTTAAAAGTGTTTTAAGAATCGGTCCACTTAAAATTGATATGTCAGTGCTGAGTAGATGTTGGGTTGACTCATCGTCTGGCTCATTATATCGCTCTCTGGATTTCCAGTGGTAAGATCCCTTGAGTTCCCGTTATGAGCCGGGCTTACTCTTTGGCAGATGTTTGATTTATTTACATTATGGAGAATACAGCTGAGACTTGGTTAAAAGAGGGACAAAGGCATAAACTGTGCCTAGGAGATCTTGTCACTGAAATTCTCAAGAAATATAAGAAGTTGGTGGGAGAAGGAATCAAGTTCAGGTAATCGTGGCATCTAAAATGTTGTGGTTATTATTGCTAATCTTCCATGACCTCCTTGCTGAATCATCGGAGGATCTAAAGTGATGTTATATTGGTTTACAGTTCTTTGTAGAACTTTTTTTTTTTTTTTAGTACGGTTTTCATCTAACTTCCCATAAAATGGCATAAGTTTAGTGAAATTTAGAACAACTTATTCTGTGGAACGTGTGACGCGTATGGCAGGTTGGATCAATCCATCACAATGGCAACTGGAGAAAGTCCTTTGGTGACCAATTCGCCCTGCTCTTTGGCATTACTATGGTAGGGCATTTGGATACTTGGCCAGCAGGAATGCAGTATGGAATAATGACCCCTTTCCTAAAGCCTACTATACATGGTTGGAATTTCAGCAAGAATTTGAGCTGGGGGGTGCTGTTGGCAACACTTGGCTGGACAAAAGACGATCTTTCAGTCTACGGTTGACCAGAGGAGCCAGGTAGAAAGTTGCTGAAACGTAACGATCTAATAGGATAAGGTCACTGTTCTGATATTCTGACAACGTAAATGCCGGCGGATAGAATACAATAGCTGGCACGTGAAATTCCTTCGTGCATGCTGTTTAGCGTGGATGGAGAAATCTATGGGTATGGCTAGCCTTAGAGTAGTTAGGCAAAGGCATAATCGATCTCAAAGCTGCCCCATTCAGACATGTTAACCAGAAGCTCATATTCCATGTACTGTTAAAGAGGAACTTCACTCTTCATCTGTTTTTTATTTTCCTACCCCCCTCTTTCCTGTCATGCAGCCTTGTCCTTGATCCACATACTCACCTGCCTAGTGTATCTAGTGCTGTCCTGCTGTGATCCACTACTGCAGCCCAGTCCCACACCTTCTTCGCTGATGTCATCAGGAGCTGGCTGTCTCCTCTGGGTTTAGACAACTGGCCCCTAATGATATGCCACTAGCTCCTTCACCTGGCCCATGTGTGTCTCTGCTACTGCTTCTCCAGGGATAATTGGGTAACAAAGATGTCCCAGAAGGCTTCAGGGGCAGGGAGAAGTCATTCTTGTTTCTCGACTAGGATAAGAACAGTTGAGAGAGGGCTACAAATAAAAAGAAGGGGGTTTAGGGAGGAAAAGAACGTTTCTGGAGTGAAGGCCACTACACAGAAGTGGAACCAGCCTTCTCCTGTGCTGTGTGTGTGTGTGTGGGGTTGTATATTGGGCTGTCTTAGGGGGCAGATAGGGGGGTGGCTGCAGTAGTGGGGTGGGGCATTTTTTATATATATATATATATATATATATATATATATATATATATATATATATATATATATATATATATATATATATATATATATTAGTTACCATGGGGAAGGGAAGCTGTATATACGGCTGCTGTGGTAGTGATGGAAGGGGAAAATATACACTCATACCTTTTTTAGGTACACCTTGCTAATACTGGGTTGAACCCCCTTTTGCCTTCAGAACTGCCTTAATTCTTTGTGGCATAGATTCAACAGAGTGTTGGAAGCATTCCTCAGGGATTTTGGTCCATATTGACCTAATAGCATCGCGCAGTTGCTTCGGATTTGTCGGCTACACATGCATGATGCGAATCTCCCGTTCCACCACATCCCAAAGGTGCTCTAATGGATTGAGATCTGGTGACTATGGAGGCCATTGGAGTACAGTGACCTCATTGTCATGTTCAAGAAACCAGTGGTGAGATGATTTGATCTTTGTGACATGGTGCATTATCCTGCTGGATGGAGCCATCAGGAGATGAGTACACTGTAGTCATAAAGGGATGGACATGGTCAGCAACAATACTCAGGTAGGCCGTGGCATTTAAATGATGCTCAATTGGTACTAAGGGACCCCAAGTGTGCCAAGAAAATATCCCCCACACCATTACACCACCACCAGCCTGAACTGTTGATACAAGGCAGGATGGATCCATACTTTCATGTTGCTTACACCAAATTCTGACCCTACCATCTGAATGTCTCAGCTGAAATCGGGACTCATCAGACCAGGCAACATTTTTCCAATTTTCTTTTGTCCAATTTTGGTGAGTCTGCATGAATTGTAGCCTCTGTTTTCTGTTCTTAACTGACAGGAGTGGTCTTCTGCATACCTCGGTTGTAACGAGTGGTTATTTGATTTGCTGTTGCCTTTTTATCATCCTGAACCAGTCTGCCCATTCTCCTCTGACCTCAACAAGGTATTTTCGTCCACACAACTGCCGCTCACTGGATATTTTCTCTTTTTTGGACCATTCTCTGTAAACCCTAGAGATGATTGCGTGTGAAAATCCAAGTAGATCAGCAGTTTTTGAAATACTCAAACCAGCCCATCTGGCACCAACAACCATGCCATGTTCAACGTCACTTAAATCCTCTTTCTTTCCCATTCTGATGCTCTGTTTGAACTTCAGCAAGCCGTATTCACCAGGTCGAGATGCCTAAATGCATTGAGTTGCTGCCGTGTGATTGGCTGATTAGCAATTTGTGTTACCAAGCAATTGAACAGGTGTACCTAATAAAGTGTCTGGTGAGTGTATATATAGCTGCTTAAGCCTCGGTTCACACCAGAGGCGGCACGACTTGCAGGTCGCCTCACCGAGGCGACCTGCACACGACTGCCCGGGCGACTTGCAAAACGACTTCTGTATAGAAGTCTATGCAAGTCGCCCCAAGTCGCCCCTGAAGTCGTACAGGAACCTTTTTCTAAGTCGGAGCGACTTGCGTCGCTCCCCTTAGAACGGTTCCATAGCACAGAACGGGAGGCGACTTGTCAGGCGACTAGGTCGCCTGACAAGTCATCCCTGTGTGAACCGAGCTTTAGTCGGAGAAAAACGTATATATGGCTACAGTGGAGGGTGAAGACTACAGTGGTTCATAATGGAGAGTGGATAGCAATATCTGCTCTTCTTTATAAATAAGCCCACAAACATTTGTGTATCAGTTACTGCACTGAATTTTAGCTCCTTTCCTGTTTAAAAGTGATGATTAGTTATATGCTCTGAGGCTGGGTTCACACTGGTACTACACGACTGTTGAATGACTGTCGTCCTACTTTGCCTGGCTACATGGGTCCAACTTTGGTCCGACTTGAATGAACAAGATAAGATTTTGCTCCGACTTTGAGATAGTCCGACTTGTCCTTTTGACCAATTAAAACAATCCCAGTGGGACATAAATTCCTTTTACTGCTGCTGAAATAACCATGTTGGATGTCACAAGTTGTATGGTTAGGACAAGGATCCTACTTTGATCCGACTTCAACGAGGCTGAAGTAGGGCCAAAGTCGTGCAGGGAGCATTTTCAAAGTTGGACTGACTTGTGCCCAACCAGTTTAGACTCTCATAGGGAAACATTGATTTTCACACGTCATGTGACATGAGCTCCCAAAGTCGGAGCGTTTGTCGTACATGTGTGAACCCAGCCTAAAGCTGAACCCCAGGTTAAAAATTTTCCAAATACAAGTGGCATGTGTGGTGTGGGTTTTTTTTTTTTTACTTGAATCTTGGTGAGCTTTGTGTGTTTCTTCCAGATCTGTGCAGTAACGCAGTGTGAAACTTTTTGCCTCTGTGTAGGAGCTTCCTTTAATAAAGACCTGTCACTGCTGCCCTCACTCCTTGTGCAAGGTGACCGATCTTGTCTCCGCCCACTCCTGTAGTTCTGTAGGCAGCCTGTAGTGCAGTGGTTCTCACCCTTTCTAGTGCCGCGACCCCTTGATAAGATTTCCCAAGTTGTGGGGACCCCTAACAGTAAAATTTTCGTTGGTCATTTCATTGCTGTAATTTTGCAACTGTTATGAATCGAAATATAAATATCTGATATGCAGGATGTATTTTCATTCCTACAAATTTAACATCTTAAAGCGTAGTGATTAATCACAAAAACAATCTGTAATATACAGCGCAAAATATTTATTTAACATATAAGTTACAAATGAATAAAATGCCCCACCGAGAGACAAGGTAAGTGCCGGGCAGGCACTTGTGGGAACATTGATATGACACGGGGGCAGCATTTGTGGTACAGTGGGAGCATTTGATATGGCACAGTGGCGGCGTTTGATGTACAAAAATTCTATCTCTGAACTTGCCAAATCACTGGTGTTCTGTCAGAATCAGCAAGCCGTCTGTGTTTCGTTTCATCGCCAACATCTTGGTAGAATCATCCTCAGTAAGCGGACTTCGGGGGGTGTAAAAAGATGTCCGCTTGCCGACTTCTAAGTGTAGCCTCACTGCGGACGAGAGTACCAAGATGACGCTGACGGAACGTCACTTCCGTGCGGTCTCTCCTCTCCCAGAAGTGACATCTCGCTGGCCAAGACGGACAGACTCCGGCGTAACAAAGTAACTTCGGGTCCGTCTCGGCCAGCATTCGTGACCCCCTGGCAAATTGGCAATTGACCCCCAGGTTGAGAACTGCTGCTGTAGAGGGTGAGATATACTGGGCCCCTCTCACAGCTCTGCTCGGGCTATGTGCAGCTCGGTGATGTCACTGCTAATTTTACAAATACATTTGGTGCACACAAAGTAGGTTTATATTTGTAGCTCTTGAGGAACATTTTTTTTTTTTTTTTTTTTTTGTGCTTGGAGTTCAGCTTTTACATTTTGAAACCAAATTCAGATTTTTTTTTTTTTTCTATTGGTCTGGAGGTTTTTTTAATTTCTGCATTGTTGTTGATTGAAATTGTCCCTTTTTAAACAGTGGCAGTTTCGATAGCTGTTGGCAATACTGGAAGAAAAATTTGGGAATGTCTGTTATGTACTACTGACCAAAAGGAATGTGTTTTCATAGCGGGTGGTGACGGAGAGACGTCTCTGCTGACTGGTCTCTGGCCCTAGTGGCACAGAATGAGTTACAGTGTACATCTTCCAAATGGAAGTGTTAATTGGAAGCACAAGGATCTGTTTTTGGAGTGTGGTTCGTGTTTATACCTAAATATAGAGTCACAGTCCTTGTAGTAAAACCCCACACATGTGGCGAACATGGA